>NC_134267.1:230704720-230707220 GCF_031893055.1 Leptodactylus fuscus | reverse complement strand
CTCCTATCTATCTCCTATCTATCTATCTATCTATCTATCTATCTATCTATCTATCTATCTATCTATCTCCTATCTATCTATCTATCTATCTATCTATCTATCTATCATCTATCTATCTATCTATCTATCTATCTATCTATCTGTCAATTCTTCCTGTATCTCTCTGTCTACCCTCTATCTTGCCATCTGTCTGCATTCATATCATCTATCAATCTATCTATCTCCTATCTATCTATCTATCTATCTATTTATCTATCTATCTCCTATCTATCTATCTATCTATCTATCTATCTATCTATCTGTCAATTCTTCCTGTATCTCTCTGTCTACCCTCTATCTTGCCATCTGTCTGCATTCATATCATCTATCTATCTATCTATCTATCTATCTATCTATCTCCTATCTATCTATCTATCTATCTATCTATCTATCTATCTATCTACCTCCTATCTATCTCCTATCTATCTATCATCTATCTATCTATCTATCTATCTATCTATCATCTATCTATCTATCTATCTATCTATCTATCTCCTATCTATCTATCTATCTATCTATCTATCTATCTATCTATCTCCTATCTATCTATCTCCTATCTATCTATCTATCTATCTATCTATCATCTATCTATCTATCTATCTATCTACCTCCTATCTATCTATCTATCTATCTATCATCTATCTATCTATCTATCTATCTATCTATCTATCAATCAATCAATCTATCTACCTCATATCTATCTATCTCCAATCTATCTATCTATCTATCTATCTATCTATCTATCTATCTATCTATCTATCATCTATCTATCTATCTATCTATCTATCAATCTATCTACCTCCTATCTATCTATCTATCTATCTATCTATCTATCTATCTATCTCCTATCTATCTATCTATCTATCTCCTATCTATCTATCTATCTATCTATCTATCTATCTATCTCCTATCTATCTATCTATCTATCTATCTATCTATCTATCTCCTATCTATCTATCTATCTATCTATCTATCTATCTATCTCCTATCTATCTATCTATCTATCTATCTCCTATCTATCTATCTATCTATCTATCTCCTATCTATCTATCTATCTATCTATCTATCTATCTGTCTGTCAATTCTTCCTGTATCTCTCTGTCTACCCTCTATCTTGCCATCTGTCTGCATTCATATCATCTATCAATTTATCTACCTTCTATCTATCTATCTATCTATCTCCTATCTATCTATCTATCTATCTATCTATCTCCTATCTATCTATCTATCTATCTATCTATCTCCTATCTATCTATCTATCTATCTATCTATCTATCTATCTATCTCCTATCTATCTATCTATCTATCTATCATCTATCTATCTATCTGTCTATCTATCTCCTATCTATCTATCTATCTATCTATCTATCTATCTATCTATCATCTATCTATCTATCTATCTATCTATCTATCTATCTGTCAATTCTTCCTGTATCTCTCTGTCTACCCTCTATCTTGCCATCTGTCTGCATTCATATCATCTATCAATCTATCTATCATCTATCTATCTATCTATCTATCTATTTATCTATCTATCTCCTATCTATCTATCTATCTATTTATCTATCTATCTATCTGTCAATTCTTCCTGTATCTCTCTGTCTACCCTCTATCTTGCCATCTGTCTGCATTCATATCATCTATCTATCTATCTATCTATCTATCTATCTATCTATCTCCTATCTATCTATCTATCTATCTATCTATCTATCTACCTCCTATCTATCTCCTATCTATCTATCATCTATCTATCTATCTATCTATCTATCTATCTATCTATCTATCTATCATCTATCTATCTATCTATCTATCTATCTATCTATCTCCTATCTATCTATCTATCAATCTATCTATCTCCTATCTATCTATCTATCTATCTATCTATCTCCTATCTATCTATCTATCTATCTATCTATCTCCTATCTAACTATTTATCTATCTATCTATCTATCTATCTCCTATCTATCTATCTATCTATCTATCTATCTCCTATCTATCTATCTATCTATCTATCTATCTATCATCTATCTATCTATCTATCAATCTATCTATCTATCTATCTATCTATCTATCTTCTATCTATCTATCTATCTATCTATCTATCTATCTCCTATCTATCTATTTATCTATCTATCTCCTATCTATCTATCTATCTATCTATCTATCTATCTCCTATCTATCTATCTATCTATCTATCTATCTATCTCCTATCTATCTATCTCCTATCTATCTATCTATCTATCTCCTATCTATCTATCTATCTATCTATCTCCTATCTATCTATCTATTTATCTCTCTATCTATCTATCTATCTATCTATCTCCTATCTATCTATCTATTTATCTCTCTATCTATCTATCTATCTATCTATCTATCTCCTATCTATCTATCTATCTATCTATCTATCTATTTATCTATCTATCTCCTATCTATCTATCTATCTATCTATCTATCTATCTGT
>NC_134267.1:230657220-230694720 GCF_031893055.1 Leptodactylus fuscus | reverse complement strand
GTGTCGTTTAGCAGAGCTGAGTTTGTAGTCAACGGATGGTTAGAGACTCCATTATAGATTTTGGTCTACCCACAACATTGCCTTAACTAGAAGGGGTCACATTGGGCGCTGCTACATCTGTATTTCCCTCCTTTACACAAACCCTAAACCTTATCTTTCCAGTGACCACTCGGTGCACCATATTTGATTTATTTTTAAAGTGCCGTGTCGACCTTCTCAGACGCAGGAACCTGTTCAGATTTCACAGAAATGTTTTAATAGCTGCAGCCGTCCAGTGTCCAAGAATTCCCATCTGCTGGTTATTACAGACGATTCCTGGGAACAGATAGGAGCCATTGTCTGGTCCGGTGCTGGAACATGGGAAGCGCCTACAATTCAGGCATTTTACTGTTGTTCTAATTAGCTCCTCCGAGCATGACGAGCAATTACACCGCCTGCAACAAATTACTGTACTGACAGTATGGATTATACACGTGTCCCGCTCAAGTCACTGAACATTTCAGATTTGAGGGACCCTTCCCTTTAAGTATGATTCCTCTCTCAGCCATAGGAAAACCTTGAAGACCCCCAATGATCAGCTGTAATCTGTGTGGAAACCTGCTGGTAGGTTTCAGTTTCTCTGCAGCACCACCACTGGTAGAATGAAGAATTACACAGTAACCATTCAAATGAATAGGTTGTTTGAGTGATGTAGGACAGGACGGGTCCTCCAGGGAGAGAGACACTCTTAATAATTAGGATCTTTAACACAGGACCCGTCTATTATATTAGGAATTCTGTATAGGGTGTATGACAATGTTTTTCTAAACTAGACACCCTCTTTTACTGTATCACCAGAAGATGACCCCATTGTTAAATAGGTTTTTTAAAGGGATCCTATCATTGGACACCCTTTTTTTTCTGACGACCGGCCGCGAGTATGTGCAGTCAGCTCTGCCTGAGGCCCGATGGAAGAGCTGACTGTGCATGCGTAGAAGTTTGACCCCAGCGCCGGAAGAGAGGCCCTGCCAGACAAAGATGGAGGTGGTGCTGGAGAGTTCTCTCGCAGCATTGGGGACGCCCCCAGTGCTGCGAGAGCACTAATTTGTATACCGAAGAAAACCCGGATTTTTACCGCACGGTGGCGCGGAGAAGACATCTAAAGGTAGGAGAAGAATTGCCTTTCTTAAGGCTATTCCTATGTGTTAGTCAGAAAAAATTTCATTTTAATAATAGAATCCCTTTAAGAATTTTTTTAGTTTTCCAGACATCCGTCTCAGGGTTATTGCCCCCCACTGTTCTGCATTTGGGTTTCTCTTAACTCTGGAGAAATGTTCTGCTTTGCGTTTGGTCTCAGTCAATGACACTTGTTAGAAATCCAGGCTCTGATCTCTAGGGTTCCCCCTTTGAAAAGGTGGCGCTAGAGCAAGTTTTCCTTTTTCAATGGAGGAGAACCTATTTGCATATTCCTTTTCCAGAATTCCTAGTAGAGCACACTGTAAGATACCACAAGGTGGCCTGCAATGGCAGTGTCCCTTAGGAGATATTGTACCCTATCTGATACACCATATGCTTACGACTGAGCGTGCATCCGATGTGGGGCCAAGTTTGCAGCAGAATGCATAAAAATGACACCCGGGGTGCATTCCATTATGCATTCATGACTATGGGGGCTTAGGATTCATCTCTGTCTAGAATGGAATGGATTGGTAGCCCTGGTAGATGTGACTGTATCATGGAATGCACTCAGATGTCATTCAAGTGTATTCCATTGCAAACTCGGTCCCACATGGGATGCACACTCAGCCGTGTGCATGGGGCCTTAAGTATATTTTTAACATATTTGTTAACATAGGAGATTCCAGAACATTTTGAGTCCTCTTAGAAAAGTGGGAATTTGCTGCTGCCTATTACCACCCACTTGACAGTATAGTTTAGCCTAGTTATCATATCAGGCATCAAAACTAACTGCACTAATTCAGGAATGGGCGGGGGGCTAGAAAGAAAATTCCAACTGTGCTGGAATCAGCGCATCAGAGCCTATTTAAGGATGCAATGAAGTGGAGGAGGTGAAATATCCACTTTAAGGTGTTTGGTGTCCCGACCTATCTATAGAAAGTGGGTATGATTCAATACAATGGGTTCGGGGTCAATAAACCCGCCATAATGCTGCCTGTTAATACAGTGGTATGAACGTTTTTAGAAACCAGAAGCCAGGACAACAGAGCTGGAATCACTGATGGCAGATGTCCTGGATTTATGTGCATAGAAGTGAAGAAGATCCATCAAGTCTGTAGAGAAAGAAGTGGATGACAAGATAGAAAGTCATAAGAACGAGTAAAGAATATAAAGCGATGTCAGCCTGCAAGGTGGTTATACGTATAATTCACACAATGGATGTAGCAGAGCTGATGGAGGACCCGGGCGGGGAATAGTGAATCTGACTTTGGCAGACTGGCTACTTCCCCCAAATAATTCTGCTCCTTCCTGACAAGCACGGCAAGAAACTATTTCTATTCACTACTCTGCTCACTATGCAAATATCTGGGTGTGGGGACACAACTGAGCATGTGTGTCCACCTGCACTCAATATTCCAGATTCGATATTCGTTTCGAGTTGAGCCTCAATATTCGACTACTCAATCGAATATCGAATCCCATTATAGTCGATGGGAAAAAATGCTTGTTTAAGGGGAAACCATTATTCGACTAAAGGAGAGTCACCAAGTGCACGAATAGCAGGAGGAGAGTGTTTAGGAGGAGCGCTGTGCAGTTATTATAGTCTATGGGGTCCGTGCGCTTTAACTGCACAGCGCTTGCAGTTGCACTGATATTCCATTCGAGGGGGTCCTCCCACGGACTCCTTTCGGACGGGAGGCAAGCGCTAATGTGAACTTACTCGTCCTGCAGAACCAGCAGTGATTGGCCGAATGCTATACAGTGTATAGCATTCGGCCAATCAACGCTGGTTCTGCAGCAGGCTCTTCTTTGCTAGTCGGGAGAGCTGGCAGCTTGCGGTTATGTGGGGGCAGTCTCCATTGTGGTCCGATCTTAGACTCCGCCTCCTCACAGATGAGCCTCCGGCACTGTATAGCATTCGCCCAATCAACACTGGTCAATGCATTCCTATGAGAAAAAGTCAGCTCCCGCATAACCGCAAGCTGCCAGCTCTCCTGACTAGCAAGGACGAGCCTGGTGTAGAACCAGCGTTGATTGGCCGAATGCTATACAGTGTATAGCATTCGGCCAATCAATGCTGGTTCTGAATCGAATCTTTACTACGAATAGGAGTGGTTTTCGAATGAGCACGAGTATTTCGAATACCGTAGTATTCTATCGACTACCTACTCGATCCAATACTACTTGCTCATCTCTAATATTAACCCCTTGCGACCAAATTGCTACGTTTTCACAACGCTCTATTAAAGAAAAAAATGTGAAAGAAAGACACGATATTCCTCTTTTTTTATCTTAATTTTTCTTTTACAAAAATAAAAAATCTAAATATTTGAAATAATATATTTATATTCGAATAACCTGAATGAAATTTTTTTTGATGACCCTCAAGAGCACACGTACGGCAAAAAAACCTGAAAATGTGACGGATCCTGAGCCGGTGAAACTGTCCCGTTACAGAAGGGGTTCAATGGTACCATTATAAAATACAATTTTTCCCATCAAATATAAGTTCTCGCACAACAAAATGGCAAACCAAAAAAAAAAATATTGGGAGTAAAAATTTTAAAAAAATTTAAATTAACGGTTGACAAAATTTTAAATTCAAAAACAATCTAAAAAAATTCTTTGTTTTAGACAATATGTTGTAGGAAAAAACCAAAAATACTCCAAAAAGTCTTCCATAAGGTATTGTTAAGACCTACAGTAGCACCTCCAAGTCCTCCAGGAAGTAGTACACACTTACAGGAAGTAGTCCGTCCGACTTGTTTTGATAACCCACTTTGATTAAATCCATAAATTTGTCGGAACGGCCGCCCAGTCATCCGATCGCACTCTACAAATTTGGCCATATTTATCTAACAATAACTTACAGATGATCCGCCGTCGACTTGTTCCGGCAGCTGCAAACTGTTTTATTCTTAATTCAGGCCTTTAGGGAATTTTATGTTTCCCATGAAGCTAAAATAATTCTAATTAAAAGGTAAAAAAAAAAAATTTAGGCCGGGAGATAATTTTTTTTAGGTCTGAATTTTTTGTTCTGATGGGGAACCATTTTTCTATATTTTTTTTAAAAAAAATTGCAAATTTTTGCTGTCCCGTAATTCACATTGATTTGACTTAATTCTTTCACTACTTGTCGGGGAGTTACAACATAACGTGGTACGGTTTTCCTCTCCTCGGCGCTGTAGAAGCACTTGTGGTGAACACGCATCACCGCAAACTCTTATGATGCTTGCTGTCAAAGCCATTTATTTATGCAACTGCCTTGGAAAGGCCCGAGGCCTGTAAGCAGCCATGAAAGATTTCAGAGTCATGGTGTGGGGTCATGAGAGGGAAAAAAAAAAAAAAAGCACAAAAAAGTTTAAAAAAAAAAAAAATCAGTATGCTGGTTATGAGAAAGGATCTGACACAGGAAATAGTCACATATGGCTCTGATTTGTAACGTCCGGGACTTCCCTTTCAGATCTCATTATATCCACAGCTCAGAGCCGAGTGTGGCATTCGTTTCTTGTTCTGCTCGTCCACTGAAATTACCGTGCAGCCCGAAACAGATGGTAGCGAGGTGATGGCTTCTTCACTTTATGGCGAGAGTCCGAAAATTGCATTTGTACATTAGGCCCAGCCGGGGTGACAGTTTTAAAGCAGCCTGTGAACATCAACACGACTCTGTTGTACCAAAGGGGGAGGGGGGGGGGGGGTGGAAAAAAACCCAAAACAATAAAAAAAAACCTATCTTAGCTGTAGGATACGGAGCAATTTCCGTTTTCTGCTGTGCAAATAAATAAATAAATAAATAAATATGTAGGATTTTTTACATTTACTATTATATTCTGATTTATTAATTGATGTATTTTAATTTTTTTACTTGTTTTTTTTTTTCTTTTTATTTATTTAACTTATTTTTTCTTACTATGTTTTATTTTTTTCAGTTATTTATTTCTTGTTAAAGGGGCTCTGTCAGCAAAATCATGCTGATAGAGCCCCACATATGCGTGCATAGCCTTTAAAAAGGCTATTCAGGCACTGTAAAAGTTAAATTAAACTACCCTGCCGTTTTAAAATAATAACTTAAAAAAGAATGTGATCTACTTACTGAAGGTGCACGCTGGGCGGGCATTCAGGGTGCGCCGTCTTCTTCTTCCCCGCCTCTTCTTCCTCTGACGTCTTCGGGTCCCATCCTCCTCCGGCGCTTGCTCGCGGACACTGATAAAAAAAAATAGCCCGGGCGCATGCGCAGTAACCGTAGTAGAAGCCGCGTGCTACTGCGCATGCGCCCGGGCTATTTTTTTTTTGTCAGTGTCCGCGAGCAAGCACGCATATGTGGGGCTCTATCAGCATGATTTTGCTGATAGAGCCCCTTTAACTGGTAGATTCACACTACTATTCTCTGTCTTTTTATGTCCATTGCTCTGATCCTATGTCAGATTAAAAAAAAAAAATAATAATAATTATATATATATATATATATATATATATATATATATATATATACTGTATTTTTTTTATTAATGTATTTTAATGTGAAAATAATTACAAAGAGTACCAGCCTGCCAGGGATTACAAATAGTACTAGCCTGTCAGGGATTACAAATAGTACTAGCCTGTCAGGGATTACAAATAGTAGTAGCCTGCCAGGGATTACAAATAGTACTAGCCTGCCAGGGATTACAAATAGTACTAGTCTGTCAGGGATTACAAATAGTACTAGCCTGCCAGGGATTACAAATAGTACTAGTCTGTCAGGGATTACAAATAGTACTAGTCTGTCAGGGATTACAAATAATACTAGCCTGCCAGGGATTACAAATAGTACTAGTCTGTCAGGGATTACAAATAGTACTAGCCTGCCAGGGATTACAAATAGTACTAGTCTGTCAGGGATTACAAATAGTACTAGCCTGCCAGGGATTACAAATAGTACCAGCCTGCCAAGGATTACAAATAGTACTAGCCTGTTAGGGATTACAAATAGTACTAGCCTGTCAGGGATTACATATAGTACTAGCCTGTCAGGGATTACAAATAGTACTAGCCTGCCAGGGATTACAAATAGTACTAGCCTGTCAGGGATTACAAATAGTACTAGCCTGCCAGGGATTACAAATAGTACTAGTCTGTCAGGGATTACAAATAGTACTAGCCTGCCAGGGATTACAAATAGTACTAGCCTGCCAGGGATTACAAATAGTACTAGCCTGCCAGGGATTACAAATAGTACTAGTCTGTCAGGGATTACAAATAGTACTAGCCTGCCAGGGATTACAAATAGTACTAGCCTGACAGGGATTACAAATAGTACTAGCCTGCCAGGGATTACACATAGTACTAGTCTGTCAGGGATTACAAATAGTACTAGCCTGCCAGGGATTACAAATAGTACCAGCCTGCCAAGGATTACAAATAGTACTAGCCTGTCAGGGATTACAAATAGTGCTAGCCTGTCAGGGATTACAAATAGTACTAGCCTGCCAGGGATTACAAATAGTACTAGTCTGTCAGGGATTACAAATAGTACTAGCCTGCCAGGGATTACAAATAGTACTAGTCTGTCAGGGATTACAAATAGTACTAGCCTGCCAAGGATTACAAATAGAGATGAGCGAACAGTGTTCTATCGAACACATGTTCGATCGGATATCAGGGTGTTCGCCATGTTCGAATCGAATCGAACACCGCGTGGTAAAGTGCGCCAAAATTCGATTCCCCTCCCACCTTCCCTGGCGCCTTTTTTGCACCAATAACAGCGCAGGGGAGGTGGGACAGGAACTACGACACCGGGGGCATTGAAAAAAATTGGAAAAAGTCATTGGCTGCCGAAATCAGGTGACCTCCATTTTAGACGAATAGTGGATTTCAAATCCGGGTCATATGAGAATGTGAACTTTGTGACTATGAGACAGGGATAGCTGTACAGGCAGGGATAGCTAGGGATAACCTTTATTTAGGGGGGAATGTTATTAAAAATAACTTTTTGGGGCTCTATCGGGTGTGTAATTGTGATTTTTGTGAGATAAACTTTTTCCCATAGGGATGCATTGGCCAGCGCTGATTGGCCGAATTCCGTACTCTGGCCAATCAGTGCTGGCCAATGCATTCTATTAGCTTGATGAAGCAGAGTGTGCACAAGGGTTCAAGCGCACCCTCGGCTCTGATGTAGCAGAGCCGAGGCTGCACAAGGGTTCAAGCGCACCCTCGGCTCTGATGTAGGAGAGCCGAGGGTGCACTTGAACCCTTGTGCACCCTCAGCTCTGCTACATCAGAGCCGAGGGTGCGCTTGAACCCTTGTGCACACTCTGCTTCATCAAGCTAATAGAATGCATTGGCCAGCGCTGATTGGCCAGAGTACGGAACTCGACCAATCAGCGCTGGCTCTGCTGGAGGAGGCGGAGTCTAAGATCGCTCCACACCAGTCTCCATTCAGGTCCGACCTTAGACTCCGCCTCCTCCGGCAGAGCCAGCGCTGATTGGCCGAAGGCTGGCCAATGCATTCCTATGCGAATGCAGACTTAGCAGTGCTGAGTCAGTTTTGCTCAACTACACAACTGATGCACACTCGGCACTGCTACATCAGATGTAGCAATCTGATGTAGCAGAGCCGAGGGTGCACTAGAACCCCTGTGCAAACTCAGTTCACGCTAATAGAATGCATTGGCCAGCACTGATTGGCCAATGCATTCTATTAGCCCGATGAAGTAGAGCTGAATGTGTGTGCTAAGCACACACATTCAGCACTGCTTCATCACGCCAATACAATGCATTAGCCAGTGCTGATTGGCCAGAGTACGGAATTCGGCCAATCAGCGCTGGCCAATGCATTCTATTAGCCCGATGAAGTAGAGCTGAATGTGTGTGCTAAGCACACACATTCAGCACTGCTTCATCACGCCAATACAATGCATTAGCCAGTGCTGATTGGCCAGAGTACGGAATTCGGCCAATCAGCGCTGGCTCTGCTGGAGGAGGTGGAGTCTAAGGTCGGACCTGAATGGAGACTGGTGTGGAGCGATCTTAGACTCCGCCTCCTCCAGCAGAGCCAGCGCTGATTGGTCGAGTTCCGTACTCTGGCCAATCAGCGCTGGCCAATGCATTCTATTAGCTTGATGAAGCAGAGTGTGCACAAGGGTTCAAGCGCACCCTCGGCTCTGATGTAGCAGAGCTGAGGGTGCACAAGGGTTCAAGTGCACCCTCGGCTCTCCTACATCAGAGCCGAGGGTGCGCTTGAACCCTTGTGCAGCCTCGGCTCTGCTACATCAGAGCCGAGGGTGCGCTTGAACCCTTGTGCACACTCTGCTTCATCAAGCTAATAGAATGCATTGGCCAGCACTGATTGGCCAGAGTACGGAATTCTGCCAATCAGCGCTGGCCAATGCATTCTATTAGCCCGATGAAGTAGAGCTGAATGTGTGTGCTAAGCACACACATTCAGCACTGCTTCATCACGCCAATACAATGCATTAGCCAGTGCTGATTGGCCAGAGTACGGAATTCGGCCAATCAGCGCTGGCTCTGCTGGAGGAGGCGGAGTCTAAGATCGCTCCACACCAGTCTCCATTCAGGTCCGACCTTAGACTCCGCCTCCTCCAGCAGAGCCAGCGCTGATTGGCCGAATTCCGTACTCTGGCCAATCAGCACTGGCTAATGCATTGTATTGGCGTGATGAAGCAGTGCTGAATGTGTGTGCTTAGCACACACATTCAGCTCTACTTCATCGAGCTAATAGAATGCATTGGCCAGCGCTGATTGGCCGAATTCCGTACTCTGGCCAATCAGCACTGGCTAATGCATTGTATTGGCATGATGAAGCAGTGCTGAATGTGTGTGCTTAGCACACACATTCAGCTCTACTTCATCGGGCTAATAGAATGCATTGGCCAATCAGTGCTGGCCAATGCATTCTATTAGCGTGAACTGAGTTTGCACAGGGGTTCTAGTGCACCCTCGGCTCTGCTACATCAGATTGCTACATCTGATGTAGCAGTGCCGAGTGTGCATCAGTTGTGTAGTTGAGCAAAACTGACTCAGCACTGCTAAGTCTGCATTCGCATAGGAATGCATTGGCCAGCCTTCGGCCAATCAGCGCTGGCTCTGCCGGAGGAGGCGGAGTCTAAGGTCGGACCTGAATGGAGACTGGTGTGGAGCGATCTTAGACTCCGCCTCCTCCAGCAGAGCCAGCGCTGATTGGTCGAGTTCCGTACTCTGGCCAATCAGCACTGGCCAATGCATTTCTATGGGGAAAAGTTAGCTTGCGAAAATCGCAAACTGACAGGGATTTCCATGAAATAAAGTGACTTTTATGCCCCCAGACATGCTTCCCCTGCTGTCCCAGTGTCATTCCAGGGTGTTGGTATCATTTCCTGTGGTGTCATAGTGGACTTGGTGACCCTCCAGACACGAATTTGGGTTTCCCCCTTAATGAGTTTATGTTCCCCATAGACTATAATGGGGTTCGAAACCCATTCGAACACTCGAACAGTGAGCGGCTGTTCGAATCGAATTTCGAACCTCGAACATTTTAGTGTTCGCTCATCTCTAATTACAAACAGTACTAGCCTGTCAGGGATTACAAATAGTACTAGTCTGTCAGGGATTACAAATAGTACTAGCCTGCCAAGGATTACAAATAGTACTAGCCTGTCAGGGATTACAAATAGTAGTAGCCTGCCAGGGATTACAAACAGTACTAGCCTGCTCAGGTTTACAAGTAGTACTAGCCTGCCAGGGATTACAAATAGTACTAGCCTGCCAGGGATTACAAATAGTACTAGCCTGCCAGGGATTACAAATAGTACTAGCCTGTCAGGGATTACAAATAGTACTAGCCTGTCAGGGATTACAAATAGTACTAGCCTGCCAGGGATTACAAATAGTAGTAGCCTGCCAGGGATTACAAATAGTACTAGCCTGCCAGGGATTACAAATAGTACTAGCCTGTCAGGGATTACAAATAGTACTAGCCTGTCAGGGATTACAAATAGTACTAGCCTGCCAGGGATTACAAATAGTACTAGTCTGTCAGGGATTACAAATAGTACTAGCCTGCCAGGGATTACAAATAGTACTAGTCTGTCGGGGATTACAAATAGTACTAGTCTGTCAGGGATTAAAAATAGTACTAGCCTGCCAGGGATTACAAATAGTACTAGCCTGACAGGGATTACAGAGAGTACTATACTGTCAGGTATTACAAACCAAACAGATTACAAATAGTACTAGCCTGCCAGGGATTACAAATAGTACTAGCCTGTCAGGGATTACAAATAGTAGTAGCCTGCCAGGGATTACAAATAGTACTAGCCTGCCAGGGATTACAAATAGTACTAGCCTGCCAGGGATTACAAATAGTACTAGCCTGCCAAGGATTACAAACAGTACTAGCCTGTCAGGGATTACAAATAGTACTAGCCTGCCAGGGATTACAAATAGTACTAGCCTGCCAAGGATTACAAACAGTACTAGCCTGTCAGGGATTACAAATAGTACTAGCCTGCTCAGGTTTACAAATAGTACTAGCCTGTCAGGATTTACAAATAGTAGTAGCCTGCCAGGGATTACAAACAGTACTAGCCTGCTCAGGTTTACAAGTAGTACTAGCTTGCCAAGGATTACAAATAGTACTAGCCTGTCAGGGATTACAAATAGTACTAGCCTGCCAGGGATTACAAATAGTACTAGCCTGCCAGGGATTACAAATAGTACTAGCCTGCCAGGGATTACAAGTAGTACTAGCCTGCCAGGGATTACAAATAGTACTAGCCTGCCAGGGATTACAAATAGTACTAGCCTGTCAGGGATTACAAATAGTACTAGCCTGCCAGGGATTACAAGTAGTACTAGCCTGTCAGGGATTACAAATAGTACTAGCCTGCCAGGGATTACAAATAGTACTAGCCTGCCAGGGATTACAAATAGTACTAGCCTGTCAGGGATTACAAATAGTACTAGCCTGTCAGGGATTACAAATAGTACTAGCCTGCCAGGGATTCCAACTAGTAGTAGCCTGCCAGAGATTACAAATAGTACTAGCCTGCCAGGGATTACAAATAGTACTAACCTGCCAGGGATTACAAATAGTACTAGCCTGCTCAGGTTTACAAATAGTACTAGCCTTCCAGGGATTACAAGTAGTACTAGCCTGTCAGGGATTACAAATAGTACTAGCCTGCCAGGGATTACAAATAGTACTAGCCTGCCAGGGATGACAAATAGTACTAGCCTGTCAGGGATTACAAATAGTACTAGCCTGTCAGGGATTACAAATAGTACTAGCCTGCCAGGGATTACAAATAGTACTAGCCTGTCAGGGATTACAAATAGTACTAGCCTGCCAGGGATTACAAATAGTAGTAGTCTGTCAGGGATTACAAATAGTACTAGCCTGCCAGGGATTACAAATAGTACTAGCCTGCCAAGGATTACAAACAGTACTAGCCTGTCAGGGATTACAAATAGTACTAGCCTGCCAGGGATTACAAATAGTACTAGCCTGCTAAGGATTACAAACAGTACTAGCCTGTCAGGGATTACAAATAGTACTAGCCTGCTCAGGTTTACAAATAGTACTAGCCTGTCAGGGATTACAAATAGTAGTAGCCTGCCAGGGATTACAAACAGTACTAGCCTGCTCAGGTTTACAAATAGTACTAGCCTGCTAGGGATTACAAGTAGTACTAGCCTGCCAAGGATTACAAATAGTACTAGCCTGTCAGGGATTACAAATAGTACTAGCCTGCCAGGGATTACAAATAGTAGTAGCCTGCCAGGGATTACAAATGGTACTAGCCTGCCAGGGATTACAAATAGTACTAGCCTGTCAGGGATTACAAATAGTACTAGCCTGTCAGGGATTACAAATAGTACTAGCCTGCCAGGGATTACAAATAGTACTAATCTGTCAGGGATTACAAATAGTACTAGCCTGCCAGGGATTACAAATAGTACTAGCCTGTCAGGGATTACAGAGAGTACTAGCCTGTCAGGTATTACAAACCAAACAGATTACAAATAGTACTAGCCTGCCAGGGATTACAAATAGTACTAGCCTGCCAGGGATTACAAATAGTACTAGCCTGCCAGGGATTACAAATAGTACTAGCCTGCCAAGGATTACAAATAGTACTAGCCTGTCAGGGATTACAAATAGTACTAGCCTGCTCAGGTTTACAAATAGTACTAGCCTGTCAGGGATTACAAATAGTAGTAGCCTGCCAGGGATTACAAACAGTACTAGCCTGCTCAGGTTTACAAGTAGTACTAGCTTGCCAAGGATTACAAATAGTACTAGCCTGCCAGGGATTACAAATAGTACTAGCCTGCCAGGGATTACAAATAGTACTAGCCTGCCAGGGATTACAAATAGTACTAGCCTGCCAGGGATTACAAATAGTACTAGCCTGCCAGGGATCACAAATAGTACTAGCCTGTCAGGGATTACAAATAGTACTAGCCTGCCAGGGATTACAAATAGTACTAGCCTGTCAGGGATTACAAATAGTACTAGCCTGTCAGGGATTACAAATAGTACTAGCCTGACAGGGATTACAGAGAGTACTAGCCTGTCAGGTATTACAAACCAAACAGATTACAAATAGTACTAGCCTGCCAGGGATTACAAATAGTACTAGCCTGCCAGGGATTACAAATAGTACTAGCCGGCCAGGGATTACAAATAGTACTAGCCTGCCAAGGATTACAAATAGTACTAGCCTGTCAGGGATTACAAATAGTACTAGCCTGCTCAGGTTTACAAATAGTACTAGCCTGTCAGGGATTACAAATAGTAGTAGCCTGCCAGGGATTACAAACAGTACTAGCCTGCTCAGGTTTACAAGTAGTACTAGCTTGCCAAGGATTACAAATAGTACTAGCCTGTCAGGGATTACAAATAGTACTAGCCTGCCAGGGATTACAAATAGTACTAGCCTGCCAGGGATTACAAATAGTACTAGCCTGCCAGGGATTACAAATAGTACTAGCCTGCCAGGGATTACAAATAGTACTAGCCTGCCAGGGATCACAAATAGTACTAGCCTGTCAGGGATTACAAATAGTACTAGCCTGCCAGGGATTACAAATAGTACTAGCCTGCCAGGGATTACAAATAGTACTAGCCTGTCAGGGATTACAAATAGTACTAGCCTGTCAGGGATTACAAATAGTACTAGCCTGTCAGGGATTACAAATAGTACTAGCCTGCCAGGGATTACAAATAGTACTAGTCTGTCAGGGATTACAAATAGTACTAGCCTGCCAGGGATTACAAATAGTACTAGCCTGTCAGGGATTACAGAGAGTACTAGCCTGTCAGGTATTACAAACCAAACAGATTACAAATAGTACTAGCCTGCCAGGGATTACAAATAGTACTAGCCTGCCAGGGATTACAAATAGTACTAGCCTGCCAGGGATTACAAATAGTACTAGCCTGCCAAGGATTACAAATAGTACTAGCCTGTCAGGGATTACAAATAGTACTAGCCTGCTCAGGTTTACAAATAGTACTAGCCTGTCAGGGATTACAAATAGTAGTAGCCTGCCAGGGATTACAAACAGTACTAGCCTGCTCAGGTTTACAAGTAGTACTAGCTTGCCAAGGATTACAAATAGTACTAGCCTGCCAGGGATTACAAATAGTACTAGCCTGCCAGGGATTACAAATAGTACTAGCCTGCCAGGGATTACAAATAGTACTAGCCTGCCAGGGATTACAAATAGTACTAGCCTGCCAGGGATCACAAATAGTACTAGCCTGTCAGGGATTACAAATAGTACTAGCCTGCCAGGGATTACAAATAGTACTAGCCTGTCAGGGATTACAAATAGTACTAGCCTGTCAGGGATTACAAATAGTACTAGCCTGACAGGGATTACAGAGAGTACTAGCCTGTCAGGTATTACAAACCAAACAGATTACAAATAGTACTAGCCTGCCAGGGATTACAAATAGTACTAGCCTGCCAGGGATTACAAATAGTACTAGCCGGCCAGGGATTACAAATAGTACTAGCCTGCCAAGGATTACAAATAGTACTAGCCTGTCAGGGATTACAAATAGTACTAGCCTGCTCAGGTTTACAAATAGTACTAGCCTGTCAGGGATTACAAATAGTAGTAGCCTGCCAGGGATTACAAACAGTACTAGCCTGCTCAGGTTTACAAGTAGTACTAGCTTGCCAAGGATTACAAATAGTACTAGCCTGTCAGGGATTACAAATAGTACTAGCCTGCCAGGGATTACAAATAGTACTAGCCTGCCAGGGATTACAAATAGTACTAGCCTGCCAGGGATTACAAATAGTACTAGCCTGCCAGGGATTACAAATAGTACTAGCCTGCCAGGGATCACAAATAGTACTAGCCTGTCAGGGATTACAAATAGTACTAGCCTGCCAGGGATTACAAATAGTACTAGCCTGTCAGGGATTACAAATAGTACTAGCCTGTCAGGGATTACAAATAGTACTAGCCTGCCAGGGATTCCAACTAGTAGTAGCCTGCCAGAGATTACAAATAGTACTAGCCTGGAGCCCAGGAGCAACCTTGGAAATACAATGTGTCACAGTTAGGGTTGAGCCAATCTCAACTTTAAAATCCGATTTCCGATCATTTTCCAGCCGATACAGATAGCCGATCGGGATCCGATCATTCCCCATCCCCATTGCTCAACCCTAGTCAATGTTTCTCTATGGGAAAAGTCACTTTTAGGGTTGAGCCGATCTTGAGATTTCAAAATCCGATTTTCAATCATTCTCCAGCCGATCATGATCATGAAATTTGCTCGATTGCGGATCGGGATCCGATCTTTTCCAATCCCGATCGCTCAACCCCAGTAGGGAGGTGACATATTACACTTGGCATGGTTGCCCTATACTGTTACAGGTGCACACCCAAATTTCACTGTGGTACCCACTGGAGAGAGGAAATCTTGGCTGTCTTAGGGATGGGTTCAAGAAGAGTCGCTGTTGACCCTATGTACTAGTCCTAGTCTCCCCAATCCTGGATGCTACACACGCACGACTAGACAATTTGAGAATTCATGTTTATGGAAAGATCTTGTGATGGGTACATCTACAGCCAGAACATCTGGCCCACCCGCTAACATCTATAGTCAACCCCATACTTCCATGCTTTGAATACAAAATAGAGCAAAATCCCATGTTCTCCGCACATTGAGCATTATTTTTGAATTCCTTGTGTCATGAAGGTCCGAAGCTCCGAATCGGGAGAAAACACGAAAGTTTGGATTCAATTTTCTTAACGTAAAACAGAACCTAGATAGTCTTGTTATTATATCAAACATCTCAGGTCACTTTTTAGAATTCGTTGGTTTTTATCCACTCTGACCGGTCTCTTTGAGGAGAAAGCCTGGGGGAGATTTTGCTCCTGCCCTTCGCGTGCTACACTGGGTGCCTCTTCTTCACTCGCGTTATGAGAGTCAGCTGTGACCAAGCCTCAGCCTTGTGTCTTTCTCTGGCGGACCTCTTACAAGAACCCCTGCTTGGAGGTTCACGATGAAGTAATCGGATTAGGCCTATTGCGGGGAGAGTACACAGGGAGTTCCTTTTCTTTTTTTTTCCATTGTGCTACTTAGCGGATAAATGTGTTTTGTGGGAAATTGCAAACGACATTATGATTACTAAGGCCAGTGTGGGTTTCATTTAGAAGTGATCAAAATCAACAGGCCGCAGAAAATGAGGATTGGCAGGAGAATATCCCAAGTGGGAGAATCTCTTCATGTAACTACCGAAAACATGTTAACTGTTTCAGCGTCCGAAGGAGACTCTTGTACTTAAGTGTTATTAAAGGATTAAGTCTCTTTAGGAAAGAGAAGGAGTCAGGATCTTACACAACTGCGATACAAAGGCTGTCAAGAAAAAGGCAAAGAAAAACTATCAAAGAAAAAGTAAAAAAATCTTGAAAATTTTTGTTAATTTTTTAACTTAAAAAAATAAATCCTAAAGGCCAGATCCGTTTAGACCTCCTTCATGGTAATCCATTCGGGGACGTCTGCATGGGGACCCCCTCAAATGGACTACCGAATGCATTTGCAAGCGGTGTGCAGTGAAAGCACACAGACCCCATAGACTATAATGGGGTCCGTGAGCTTTCCGCATGGTCTCCGTGCATGCGGAAAGAACATGCGGACAGAAAAGTAGTTCACGATCTATGTCCCTGCCCGCATGACTCGTGCGGAGACCATGCGGTAAGCACAAGGACCCCTGAACGGATTACCGATGCAGATGTGAACCAGGCCTTAGGCTAGGGCTAAGTTACTGTAAGGCTGAGTTCAGATGGGGTTTTTTGGTCAGGATTTTGACGCGGAATCCACGTCAAAATCCTGGCCAAAAAAAGTCTCCCATTGAAATCAAATTGGTTTGGTTTGGTTTTGTTCCCACTCATGGAAAAAAGAAGCGACATGCCCTTTCCTCAGGTGTATTCCACAGCCGGTTCAGCCGCGGACGTCCACCTGAAGACACTCCCTCCTGACTAGTCCCATTCATTTGGGCCTAATCCGGAGTGCAGTGCTGCGAATGGATGCTGGTCGCGGCTACTGTTTTTTTGGTCCAGGATCTGAGGCGGCCTCCACGTCAAATTCCGGACCAAAATACCCCATCTAACTCCGGTTACACGGCCAAAGATCGCTGGGTCGCCATTCCACTCTTTCGAATAGAGTCACGTTGCGACCATGAGAGTGTCATGGAAGTGATATGAGCAAAAAAGCTTACAGTCTATTTTTGGTTGTATTTTTTTACTTTGTGTACAGAAAATAGAAGTCTGAGGGTTAGAGAATACTTTACAATTAGAGATGAACGAGTAGTTAAATATTCGATATTCGATATTCGTTTCGAGTAGCCCCTCAATATTCGACTACTCCAATCAAATATCGAATCCTATTATACTCTATGGGGGAAAAATGCTCGTTTCAGGTGTAGGCAACATTCGATCAAATTGAACTTACTAAGTCCATGAGTGAGGGTCGGGCTGGATTCTTTGAGAAGTCTTCTCCGTGCAGCGTCCCCGCGGCGTCTTCCGGCTCTGAATTCACTCTGCCAGGCATCGGGCCTGGGCAGAGCTGACTGCGCATGTCTGCACTACAAGAAAATGGCCGCTTACAGTCAAAGCGGCCATTTTCTTGTAGCGCGGGCATGCGCAGTCGGCTCTGCCCAGGCCCGATGCCTGGCAGAGTGAATTCAGAGCCAGAAGACGCTTCTGGGACGCTGCGCGAAGAAGACTTCTAAAGGTAGGAAAAGAACCAGCGTTGATTGGCCGACTGTATAGCATTCGGCCAATCAATGCTGGTTCTGCATCAAATTTTTCCATTCGAATAGCGAGTGGTACTCGATCGAGTACGAGTATTTCGAATACCATAGTATTCAATCGAATACCTACTCGATCGAATACTACTCGCTCATCTCTTTGTACAATAGATTACACTAGCGTTTCAGTCTTTGTACAAGACTCTATTCCCCATTCTGCTTAAGAGGAGGACTTTTCACTCCACCATTTTTGACAGAAACGCGGTGGAACCCATTATAGTCTATGGGGTCCCCGGGTTTCGAGGTATAACCACTTTTAAAGTGGATAGGTTTTCCATCTTTCCAGTGTCTAAGTGGACCCGAAGGATGGAAACTCGAACGTTAGTTGTTCTGCTTTCATATTATGTAGAATGACAAATCCAAAGATCTTCTATTGCCACAGAGGTGGCCACAATAGAAGTATTATGAACGTACTATGTTTTTTTTGTCTTCAATGTTCTTATTATCCACATTATTGTTTTCTTCCCAGGGATATACAAGAAAGATGATCTTTGTTCCTTCACGTCTGAATCACAGGCTTACATATGTCAACAGATTGACCACACAGTCGTCATCCTCGAAGTCATCTCAGATATCACGGAGTCCATCTCGCCAGTCTTATCAGTCACTGGCAACTTTATCCAAATGTTTGCCAACGGACAGAATCCTCAAAATCACTGCTGTGACAAAACCGACAAAACTTTTTACGCCATCCTACCAGCGAAAAAAGTTTCAAAAATTTGTTTTAATGGCCCAACTCCCAAGGCGATTAGACTGCGTCTCAATGGTGGTCAGAACTCTACCAGGCTTATTCTGGCTCTGTTTTACGATGTTCCAAATAGTTTCTATATTATGCGGAGAGGTCAAAAATACTCCACGATTCTTTATGACTCTGAACCCACATTTCTACGTGGTGACCAAGTTTCAAGTTTTTTCAGTTTTCGAGAGAATTTGTTGTACATCGTTCTCCAAGGAGATGAACCGGTGGAGATATGGACCAATCTATCTATCCATTTATTTTTTTACGCAGCTTTAAGATCAAGAAAGGATTTGCCCAACCAACTACCAATGCAACTGGCCACGTTTTTGGGCATAGCCTCATCTCAGGTAACGGTAGTGCAGAATTTACAAGATAGGGTTGAGACATTAGAGGCCATGGTGGACAATCGCTCAAAGCGCAGGCGGCACTGCCCAAAAGTACATGAGGAAAGGCCAAGAGTTAAGCGGCATTCTGAGCCACCTCTTACCAGTCACCCTGCGAGACAGAGACAAGAGAACCTGATAGAAGTGTTCATTGTGGAAATACAAGATTTGGTTACACTGGGAGAACCATCTACAGCTGGTCCCTTGACCTACAGTAACTTGCAGAACATTGCACTGAATGTTATTGGTGCACTACAGACTGGAGAACTTGAGAAGGCCATTCCGATGCATATTGACTCATTGATGGTGATCGAGCCAACCCCTTGGAGCAATAACAGGTACGTCGGAATTTATAGCGATACATCAATAACTTTTTTCGTCTTCAGGTGTTTATACACGTTACATGAGTATAAGCTGAACCAACGATATCAGTGGGACCATGTAATGGAATGAATGGAGCGGTGGACTTCTTCTGACCAGACACTCCATTCAAAACCAGGTGCAAAGCTTAGTGACTTGTCTGAACATGAACTATAAAATAGGAGTTCAGAGGTGGACCTAGACTTTATAGAGGCGATCACCATCTTAGACATCCATGGCATATCTCCAGCATGCTTGTTCATTAGTTTCCATTATACCCGTGGACTTCAAAGTTGAGACCATGGACAGGTTTTCACAGTTTTTCATTCAGATGGAGAATGGGATAACTAATCGCTGTCTTCCATCGGGGTCATCATTCTCCTAAAAAGTAAGGGTCTCGAGGAAACCTCATTTGACCATACCAGTTTCAGACTCTGTTTTTTGAGCCCAATAGATAAAATGATTCTTGTGGCCTACACTCCAACAACTCCTAGGAAATAGACCATAGTACCTTCCAAATTCGGTTGTCTTCTGCTGGACCACTATTGTCTTAGAACCTTGGCCCACTAGAGCATCCTCTGGAAATCTGGTGGGCCAGTCCCACACTGCCAACAGCAATCTAGCCATATTAATCATGGTAAGCTATAAAAACACACATAAGAACAACTTCATAATACACCAGAGACTGGTTACGAGGTCCCCAAAATCTTTCATGCACTAGTAAATGAGCACCATGACTTACAGGACTGTGAAACTCAGCACAGTTTTTTTTTCAGTGGAAAATTTCCCATTTCAATTTTCTGCACCTCATGTTTATTTTTCCTGCACATGAAGATATCCGCACGCCCTGGCTATGGTCCATCGGTGGCTTTCAACTCTTTCCTCACGTTAATCTCTGCTTGACATAAAAGAAAACAAACAAAGGATGGATAATGGCCGATAACATGCAGTGTCAAATCTGTTACCATGATTCAGCTCGGCTGGCAGCAGCCGCCAAACAGAGACTGGAAGTGTTAATAGTTCACTGGTTCCCTGCCAGCCAGCATGAAGACCATTCTTCTCAATGCTCCCAGTCTGGAAACCAGTGGAAAACTCTTTGTACTAATGTCATAGTCATATGTAATATGTAGGGTCTATATAGCAGACTAGGTCAAAGGTTTCATGAAGGAAATGTCACAATTAAAGATCAGTCACATCACAATTCATATCTACTGTAATATAGACAAGATTATAAAATACTGCCCATATATACAAGAATATAACTTCTATAATACTGCTCCTATGTACAAGAATATAACTACTATAATACTGCTCCTATGTACAAGAATATAACTACTATAATACTGCTCCTATGTATGAGACTATAACTACTATAATACTACTCCTATGTACAAGAATATAACTACTATAATACTACTCCTATGTACAAGAATATAACTACTATAATACTGCTCCTATGTACAAGAATATAACTACTATAATACTGCTCCTATGTACAAGAATATAACTACTATAATACTACTCCTATGTACAAGAATATAACTACTATAATACTACTCCTATGTACAAGAATATAACTACTATAATACTACTGCTATGTACAAGAATATAACTACTATAATACTACTCCTATGTACAAGAATATAACTTCTATAATACTGCTCCTATGTACAAGAATATAACTACTATAATACTACTCCTATGTACAAGAATATAACTACTATAATACTACTGCTATGTACAAGAATATAACTACTATAATACTACTCCTATGTACAAGAATATAACTACTATAATACTACTCCTATGTACAAGAATATAACTTCTATAATACTGCTCCTATGTACAAGAATATAACTACTATAATACTACTCCTATGTACAAGAATATAACTACTATAATACTACTGCTATGTACAAGAATATAACTACTATAATACTACTCCTATGTACAAGAATATAACTTCTATAATACTGCTCCTATGTACAAGAATATAACTACTATAATACTGCTCCTATGTACAAGAATATAAATACTATAATACTACCTCCTATGTACAAGAATATAACTACTATAATACTACCTCCTATGTACAAGAATATAACTACTATAATACTGCTCCTATGTACAAGAATATAACTACTATAATACTGCTCCTATGTACAAGAATATAACTACTATAATACTACTCCTATGTACAAGAATATAACTACTATAATACTACTGCTATGTACAAGAATATAACTACTATAATACTACTCCTATGTACAAGAATATAACTTCTATAATACTGCTCCTATGTACAAGAATATAACTACTATAATACTACTCCTATGTACAAGAATATAAATACTATAATACTACCTCCTATGTACAAGAATATAACTACTATAATACTACCTCCTATGTACAAGAATATAACTACTATAATACTGCTCCTATGTACAAGAATATAACTACTATAATACTGCTCCTATGTACAAGAATATAACTACTATAATACTACTCCTATGTACAAGAATATAACTACACTCACCGGCCACTTTATTAGGTACACCATGCTAGTAACGGTTTGGACCCCCTTTTGCCTTCAGAACTGCCTCAATTCTTCGTGGCATAGATACAACAAGGTGCTGGAAGCATTCCTCAGAGATTTTGGTCCATATTGACATGATGGCATCACACAGTTGCAGTCGCAGATTTGTCGGCTGCACATCCATGATGCGAATCTCCCGTTCCACCACATCCCAAAGATGCTCCTCTATTGGATTGAGATCTGGTGACTGTGGAGGCCATTGGAGTACAGTGAACTCATTGTCATGTTCAAGAAACCAGTCTGAGATGATTCCAGCTTTATGACATGGCATTGCATTATCCTGCTGAAAGTAGCCATCAGATGTTGGGTACATTGTGGTCATAAAGGGATGGACATGGTCAGCAGCAATACTCAGGTAGGCTTTGGCGTTGCAACGATGCTCAATTGGTACCAAGGGGCCCAAAGAGTGCCAAGAAAATATTCCCCACACCATGACACCACCACCACCAGCCTGAACCGTTGATACAAGGCAGGATGGATCCATGCTTTCATGTTGTTGACGCCAAATTCTGACCCTACCATCCGAATGTCGCAGCAGAAATCGAGACTCATCAGACCAGGCAACGTTTTTCCAATCTTCAATTGTCCAATTTCGATGAGCTTGTGCAAATTGTAGCCTCAGTTTCCTGTTCTTAGCTGAAAGGAGTGGCACCCGGTGTGGTCTTCTGCTGCTGTAGCCCATCTGTAGCCTCAAAGTTGGACGTACTGTGCGGCGTTCAGAGATGCTCTTCTGGCTACCTTGGTTGTAACGGGTGGCTATTTGAGTCACTGTTGCCTTTCTATCAGCTCGAACCAGTCTGGCCATTCTCCTCTGACCTCTGCCATCAACAACGCATTTCCGCCCACAGAACTGCCGCTCACTGGATGTTTTTTCTTTTTCGGACCATTCTCTGTAAACCCTAGAGATGGTTGTGCGTGAAAATCCCAGTAGATCAGCAGTTTCTGAAATACTCAGACCAGCCCTTCTGGCACCAACAACCATGCCACGTTCAAAGGCACTCAAATCACCTTTCTTCCCCATACTGATGCTCGGTTTGAACTGCAGGAGATTGTCTTGACCATGTCTACATGCCTAAATGCACTGAGTTGCCGCCATGTGATTGGCTGATTAGAAATTAAGTGTTAACGAGCAGTTGGACAGGTGTACCTAATAAAGTGGCCGGTGAGTGTACTATAATACTACCTCCTATGTACAAGAATATAACTACTATAATACTACTATATACAAGAATGTGACTACTGTTATACTGCATATTATGTGTATGATGACACAATATCCAGAGACTAGTACTATATTTGACAGTCGGGGGCCACCGTGTGTACGTTGCGCTCCCGGCTCTATGGTTACTCCCCACATAACACAAGCTGCCATCACAGTGAAGCAATGTCACAGTCCACGCCGTCCTCCGCACATGGGGGGGGGGGGTGTAGCGTGCTGCTATTGCATCGTTTGACATCGGTCGTCTTTGCCCCCCGGGTAGAGTCACATTAGTGTCCGTAAATTGGATAAAAATGGCGCGATGATAAATTCAGGTGGCCGGCAATAAGGTGTTTATCCCCTCACTTTAATATTACAGCGGGGATGTAATGATGTTTAGCCTTCACTTTCGGTTACTGACGAGCCCGGTGGGGCCGCACACAGGACCTTTACAAGGCCGTAATAGGATGTCAGGTTAGCGCTGTCCCCACAGCAACGGGCCTAGGAATCTAATCTCGTCTTCTAGGAACCCAATAAGGCTTTCATTGTGCGAGTGCGGCCTTCATCGCTCAGTAACTCAAATCAATTAGCGCTAATTCTCGGATGTGGGTGATATATGGGGATCACTTGCATCGCGAGTAAAGGGGGGGGGGAACGGGGGTCATAACTCACCCAAAATGAGGCCGCCCGGGCCGCGGCGGTATTAATTGGGTGTCCATATTAAATGGGAGGACGATGCGGCGGCGTGAGGGGAGACTGAATGAGTGACTCTCTTGGCTGCTATTGACCTATCGGGAGGAGACGGTGCCCTTTACTGTAACTTTTATCTATTGCGGTTTTCCCTTTCGCGTGTCAAGTTGATGTACGATTAAAAATTCATTTGGCGACCTTTCACCCCGGCTGCGGATTAGACAATTTCGCAGGGATGGCATCATTAACGGGGGGCTCCGCGTTTAATGATGATTTCTCTAAAAGGCCACAGAGATTCCATTTTAAGCTAACAGATTTATTACACTATTATAACATATCGTAAAGAAAATGGCGTAGACGGCCGGCGTGCGGTTCGGTAAAATGGGAATAGGGGAGGGGGGGTTAACTCAGGGATACAGTCTCTTTTATGGTTTTAATTCTGGTTATATTGTGAAAGATCGATAAAACGGAGGTGAGGTGAAGATGTAGCAGAGCTGAGTGTTTTATTTGATCCGTGGTGGCGATGTTTGCGGTTGTATGGTTATAATAATATGGCGACAAATTCAGATCTTCTACATGAGACAAATAACAATGCAACTCGGGTTGATGTGACAAACACAGCTCTACTACGTCTGATGAACCCAATACAGTCACAGTTGGGGTTCTACTATGTCTGACAAACACAACGCGGCTACATCTGACAAACACCAGATTATGAAATCGTTCCAAGCTCTACTGCATATGACAAACACAACGCGGTTACATATGACAAACACAACGCGGCTACATATGACAAACACAACGCGGCTACATATGACAAATACCAGACTATGAAATCGTTCCAAGTTCTACTGCAAACGACAAACACAATGCGGCTACATATGACAAACCCCAGACTATGAAATCGTTCCAAGCTCTACTGCATATGACACATACAGTGCGGCTACATCTGACAAATACCAGACTACGAAATCTTACTAAGCTCAACTGCAAACGAAAAACACAATGCGGCTACATAAGACAAACATCAGACAAGCTAAGTTCTACTACTTCTAACGTACAGCTGCTCTAATACCGCACTAAGGAATCTTCCCGACTTGACTACATCTGACAAACACAGTGCTACCGTGTTCAACGCGTATAGCACTACTACATTACACAAGCACAGCTCTAGCTTTAGGTGTTTTTTAGGCAAAACTCCCTCATGGGCCTAATGTTAGGGGCAGTTGCTTCCACTCATTGAAGTCCCAAACCTACTACTGCCCCGTATAAATGTAGGCAGACTAGTAAGGGTCGCATGTGGCGTCTAGACCTGGTTACTAGAGATGAGCGAGTAGTGAAATATTCCAGATTCGAGATTCGTTTCGTTTAGAGCCTCAATATTCGACTACTCGATCGAGTATCGAATCCCATTATAGTCTATGGGAAAAATGCTAATTTCAGGGGAAACCACTATTCTACTAAAGGAGAGTCACCAAGTCCACGAATAGCAGGAGGAGAGTGTTTAGGAGGAGCGCTGTGCAGTTAAAGCGCATGGACCTCATTATAGTCTATGGGGTCCGTGCGCTTTAACTGCACAGTGCTTGCAGTTGCGCTGATAAAAAGTCAGCTCCCTCGTAACAGCAAGCTGCCAGCTCTCCCGACCAGCAAAGACGAGCCTGCGGCAAATCAACGCTGGTTCTGCTGGAGGCTCGTCTGTGAGGAGGCGGAGTCTAAAATCGGACCACAATGAAGACTGCTGTGGTCCGATCTTAGACTCCGCCTCCTGACAGACGAGCCTCCGGCAGAACCAGCATTGATTGACCGAATGCTGTACACTGGCCAATCAACGCTGGTCAATCCGTTCCTATGAGAAAAAGTAAGCTCCCTCGTAACAGCAAGCTGCCAGCTCTCCTGACTAGCAAGGACGAGCCTGCTGCAGAAGCAGCATTGATTTGCCGAATGCTATACACTGTATAGCATTCGGCCAATCAACACTGGCTCTGAATCGAATATTTTCTGCGAATAGCTAGTGGTATTCAATCGAGTACGAATATTTCGAATACCGTAGTATTCGATCGAATACCTACTCGCTCATCTCTACTGGTTACCCTTAAAGGGAATGTGTCACCGGAACCAGTATATCACCCCAGCCCTGCAGATAGATAGGTTTCCATCTTTGAATTGCTGTCTACACATTCGATACTACAAATTTCTAGAATCCCCCCCCCCCAAGCCCCCCCCCCCCCCAGTGAGATGATCCCGGGTTCGGAGACATGCCTTTCACAGTGCCGGCCGCTCAATCATCCTTATTATGCATCCGGTAGCTCTTTGTCTGATGGAAATCCTTTAACTTTCCCGGCTATTTATGACTTTTTGAAAGGCCAGCAGCAATTGATGGATACAATTGCATACGGTGCCTGTAATGCGTCGGCAGGAAAAAGTTACTCTAGTGAATCATTACTAGTCCTTTCCAGTTATCCGCTGTTTTATGAGCTCATTGTCTGGCCTCATTTACAATTTACTCTAATTCATTACATCATAAATGACATCAATTTCCCACCATGGCTTTAGCCTACGACGCAAAGCATTCTGGGTAATGGGCCTTTATTTTCTGATTCAGCTGGTAATCGAAATTTAATTTGCAAAAAAAAAAAAGGTTCCCGAACATGGATGTGTTTTTTTTTTTTGAAGATTACCATAACACGATTACATAGTCTTTAAAGGGATTCTCTAGGTTTAATACACACTTTCCTCAAGTTCTGTTGCAGCTGAATGATTGGTTCGGCTGTGTCCGACTCTGGCCCTGATGATCGGAACCAGCACCCATCTCCTCCATTCTCTCCCGTGTTCACTGTTAGTCATCTGTACTATGGGGACTGGCTGTATACATCATTATAATAGTCAAGCTAACCCTCATACTACAGGCAACTGCCTGTGAACCTGGGAGAGGAGGAGGAACAACAGGGGTCAGGTGTTGGTTCCAATCCCGTGACCCAGGGTCGGAACCAAAAACCAAGGACCATCCACAGTATAACCCAGGGCAAGGAAGTATATCTTCAAAACCCCTTGAAATAGAGCTTCAGTAAAGTAATACTTAGTAGATAAGCAGGGGTTGGCATTGTAAAAGGATTGTCCCATAGCTTGCCCCTCCCCTACGTTTACTTTCTTTGCTACCTGCGTTGATATCCAAAAACTAGATAAGCTGGATTCCCCCTCACTGCACCTTAAGTACCCATAAGCTTGTAAATTGGCAGATAAGCAGGGGCGTGAACTACAAAAGGAGGAACACATTACATGTCCCTCCACCCCATTTACTGAACAGTTTAACATGCTCAAACTATGAAGCCTGGATAAATCTAGGCATTGGCAGATAAGCAGGGGTATGTGGAAGCAGAGCGTGCCCCTCATCTACATTTTTTGACTAGATTGACATAAGCAAATTATGCATATTGGACCCCCCATCTTTATACCTTCGTGAGTCTGTACTGTGAAAGGAGGATCACATGGCATGTCCCTCCCCTGCTTTGTACGTGTGCTCTGTGAAGGGAGGACCACATGGCATGCCCCTCCTCTGCATTGTGGGTGTGCACTGTGAAGGGAGGATCACATGGCATGTCCCTCCCCTGCTTTGTACGTGTGCTCTGTGAAGGGAGGACCACATGGCATGCCCCTCCTCTGCATTGTGGGTGTGCACTGTGAAGGGAGGATCACATAGCATGTCCCTCACCTGCTTTGTGAAGGAAGGACCACATGGCAAGCCCCTCCCCGCTTTGTAAGTATGCACTGTGAATGGAGGACGACATTGCATGTCCCTCCTCTGCTTTGTACGTGTGCACTGTGAATGGAGTACCACATGACATGTCCCTCCCCTGCATTGTGAGTGTGCATTGTGAGTGGCATGTCCCTCCCCTGCTTTGTACATGAGCACTGTGAATAGAGGACCATATGGCATGTCCCTCCCCTGCTTTGTGGGTGTGCACTGTGAAGAAAGGAGGACGATAGTCATATGTCAATGTTACAGCTCAGTCTCATTTGTTTCAGTAGGATGGAAATGTTGAATTGCCACGTAATCCATGGACGTTACTTCCTGAGAAGAAAAAATCTGCCATGTTTTCAAAGTTTTTCACATCCCCTTTAAGCTGAGGGTTTGCTTAGATAGTATCTAGTCTGGAAAATCCTCTCTGAGCATATCGTTCTCCTGCCCTGATGGTTTGTTACAATGTGTCAGTACAGTGTATCAGTTTGGAATCTAGTCTGTGTAGCTTCCAGAGCATTGTCAAGACTTGAGGCAACGTCAGGAATCTCAGCCATGACACTTTTAAAGTAGTCCTCCAGGAATTCAGGGGTCCTCAGGGGAATTCGGGGTGGGTAAAACCAAAGCAAAAAGTTACATCCCCTATCCCTGGCCCTCTGTTGTACAGTTCCTTCGCTTTTTTCCTGGATCCTAGAAATGTAGAGAACCTAGAACTGAAAGATGAACAGAAGACTGGAAAACCATCTAATAGGTCCTTGTAGTGTTCGGAGAAGGGTTGAGCCAATCTTGAGATTTCAGGATCGATTTCAAAATCCGATTTCCGATCATTTTGCAGCCGATCCCGATCGTGAAATTTGCTCGATCACCGATCGGGATCCGATCTTTTCTGATCCCGATCGCTCAACCCTAGTTAGAAGACTATAGTCACGCAACACATAGTACATGAGTAGGATACAAGGTATCGTCCCTGTCCTTGACCTTATCATGTACCCGACAATTTCTGTTTTAGGTCCTGTTTTTGTCAGGTTTCTCTGCTTTGGCATATTAACCTGGATTACCGTGTGGGGGAGATATGTGGCACGGAAGACGCTCTTCCCCTCAATGAAGCTTTTAGGAGGAACATTAGGCGTACTTAAATAGAGCATGTAATGTGTGAGCCAGGCACAGGGAACGGCGGGGTGTAGGATAGCTGTAATAACCGCTCTCCCTGGGTGATCTGTAGGTACGTCTGCCTCTGAATGGCACATTCTTGGCACCACCTGGGTAGTGATGTCATTAAGGAGCTGTGCAGGGAGCACCGAGAAGTCGGTCATTTTGCAGATCTGTCATGTGGAAAGAAAACATGAGAATCCAAGACGTACCGTATAGCTTATACCTAGCTCAGCGCCTGGCAAGCATCATTAGTAGGAATTAGGAATTTATTATTAGAATTAGGAATTTAAATAAATCATTATTGTTTGTAGATTTTTTTTATGACATTCGCTCTGCATACAAAACGGCATGGTAGCTTTGTCCGGGGGGTCATTACCATATCAGATTTATATCAGTTTTATTATGTTTTACTGGTAAAGTTGAGCGATCGGGATTGGAATAGATCAGATCCCGATCGGCGATTGAGCAAATTTCACGATCGTGATCGGCTGGAAAATGATCGGAAATCGGATTTCAAAATCTCAACATCGGCTCAACCCTAAAATTGACTTTTCCCATAGAGAAGCATTGACTAGGGTTGATAGATCGGGATAGGGACAGATCGGATCCTGATTGGCGATCGAGCAAATTTCACGATCGGGATCAGGATCGCCTGGAAAATGATCAGAAATCGTATTTTAAAATCGATCCTGCAATCTCCAGATCGTCTCAACCCTATTTACTGGTATTAATAAAATATAAATAAATACAAATAAAAAATAAAATATAATAAATAAATAGTTAATAAATAAATATATTTTTTCAAAAATAGCCTAAAATTGCCTACAAGAACCGTATTGGGACATCCAGAACTTGAGAGTTCATTTTTTGCAAGGCAAGTTGTAGTTTTTCACTTTTCGTGTTATTTTTTACTGTCTCACAAGGGGTCTTAAACCTGAGATCACTTGATCCCTTGTACAATGTACTGCAATGCTTCTGTATTGCAGTATATTGTACATAAACTACCTATGTGAAGGCTGCCATGCAACCCCTCAGAACCTTGAGATTTCACCAAAGGGGAGCTGAGGGGACAATAAACGTGAGCCCTCACCCAAAAACTACTCAGATGCCATAATCACTATTGACCATGGTATTTGAGAGCAATATGGTGGACAATACAATATGGTGACATACTGGTGAAAACCCTGATAGGCTGCAATTCACAAAGCAAGCACTGCGTGCTCACACAGAGATGTATAGCATATCATTCTGTGACATAATATCATGAAATCATATTGTCTTGAAAAGCTAGTCATCTCACTACACACATATGACGTTTCCAGGCCGATATTACGGTTGTAAGTCCTAGTCCTTGTCCCTGAAGGAGCAGGAAGGTTCTAATGTCACATGGTCAAGATGTAGCGCTATAAATAGCAGATGGTTGTTGGGAGAAGATACCGGAAGACTTGTGGGTCATGCCATCTTAGTATATGGTTACAAACAGTGATGTCTTTGGGTTTTCTTACTATGACTTTCCTTGTAGTTACAGTAGTTCTACTGGAAGCCACAGCGCCGTCTACGTGCGACCAAACAAGATCCACCTTGCAGTACAGCCAGTGGGAGGAACGGTAGGAGCGCCACTTCCTGTACAACCAAAAGTCATCTTCTTGGATGTAAAGGTGAAGTTCTCAACATTTTCTTAACCAGGTTCAGTTATCACCTTAACCCTGTATCTAACGATACTTAGTCATGGTAAAATAGCCTGTTGCGCACCCCCTGGCACCCCGGGCTAGCGTCATGTTAGCCCCTTAACTATGCAACTGACATGGACATGCTATTACAACTCTTGGGATAATGGGTTTCCTCGAGGTCTGACCACCTCTGATCACACCAGGGAGAAACTAATGAAGAATGCGCCCCATAGCAAACTTTTGACTTGGGGCCCACCCACAATCACACGGCTTAGCGCCCACTTTCCTGGCCCCATACAGTATAACGTGCCATTTACACACACTATAATGTCCCACCGGGCCCTTCACCATGTACAATGGCCCTTAGTGGCCCTTTCATGCAGTCTAATGTCCCATAGTGGCCCCGTCACCCAATGTATATCTCATAGTGGCCCCGTCACTCAATATAATATTTCATAGTGACCCCGCCACCCAATATAACATCTCATAGTGGCCCCGTCACCCAATATAATATCTCATAGCGGCCCATCACCCAATATAATATCTCATAGCGGCCCATCACCCAATATAATATCTCATAGTGGCCCCGTCAACCAATATAATATCTCATAGTGGCCCCGTCACCCAATATAATATCTCATAGTGGCCCCGTCACCCAATATAATATTTCATAGTGACCCCGCCACCCAATATAATATCTCATAGTGGCCCGTCACCCAATATAATATCTCATAGTGGCCCCGTCACCCAATATAATATCTCATAGCGGCCCGTCACCCAATATAATATCTCATAGTGGCCCCGTCACCCAATATAATATCTCATAGCGGCCCATCACCCAATATAATATCTCATAGTGGCCCGTCACCCAATATAATATCTCATAGTGGCCCCGTCACCCAATATAATGTCTCACAGTGGCCCCTATGGTGTTCGTCACAAATATTGCAAAACTTTCAAGTGTGACAGAATCTAAAATTTTTGGTTCCACCACCCACAAAATATTATCTGAAGAGACACCGAGTATAATAATATCAGTTTTGGTTTGGGTGTTTGGTCCGAATGAAGCAGCCAAGCGACAAATTTAGCAGGGTTTGCCCAACAAATTCTCTTGATCCTATTTACTGATCCATGGCCGCCTCTGCTTCCAGTTTAGCCCTCCACAGGGCCCCCTGGAGATCTAAATAAAAAAAAAATTGCAGGCCCCGTAGCAGCCATAGCGGTAGTTTCACCACTGGATCACACTGAGTAATCTGAGACCAGTTGTTAGAGATGCGCTGCCCGATAACCACACTGGCTGTGTATCCCTATCAACCAGACTGTCAGACATGTCTCTGCTGTGGTGTTCAAATCAGATTTTCGTGTAATAATGCATTCTTATATTATATCACAAGGTATTTAATGGGGTATAGTATATATACCTGTACATGTTGTATTGATGGTGTTCTATGTTCCATTCATCAGGGAAATCGCATCGCAAATGTAGGACACTTCTCCAATCCATGGAAAGTATCGGTCTACCTCAAGGATTCTTCAGGTGCACCACTAAAAGGTATTACATGTGGACTATGTGTCATGTCAGGACTATGGGTATTGCAGATACAGTTAGTAGACATGAGCGAACAGTAAAATGTTCGAGGTTCGATATTCGTTTCGAGTAGCCCCTCAATATCCGACTACTCGAATCGAATATCGAATCCTATTATAGTCTATTGGGGGGAAAATGCTCGTTTCAGGGGTAGGCAACGTTCGATCAAATTATACTTACCAAGTCCACGAGTGAGGGTCGGGCTGGATCCTCCGAGAAGTCTTCTCCCCGCGGCATCTTCCGGCTCTGAATTCACTCTGCCAGGCATCGGGCCTGGGCAGAGCCGACTGCACATGCCCGCACTACAAGTGGATATGTGCAGTCGGCTCTAGCCCAGGCCCGATGCCTGACAGAGTGAATTCAGAGCCGGAAGACACTGCGGGGAAGCTGCAAGGAGAAGACTTCTAAAGGTAGGAGAAGAACCAGCGTTGATTGGCCGACTGTATAGCATTCGGCCAATCACTGCTGGTTCTGCATCGAACTTTTCCATTCGAACAGCGAGTGGTACTCGATCGAGTACGAGTATTTTGAATACTGTAGTATTCGATCAAATACCTACTCGATCGAGTACTACTCACTCATCTCTAATAGTTAGGCCTCATGCATATGACTCAATTAGATAAAAGTATGGACCCATTCATTTCAATGGGCCCAGTTGTAGTTTGTGTGGCGGTGTGTTCAAGCCGAATCGAAGAGCCTCAAAATATGGAAACACATCCTATACCTGTCTGTACTTGTGGCTCTGTCAATTCAATTTCAATGAATGGGTCAGTGAACACCAATAACGATACCAATCCGCGTGTCATCCTGGCCGTTTTTACTGACCCGTAGACTGCACATGGTCGTGTTTCTGTAGCCTTAGATTTTCCTTGAATGGTTCACAATGTTCCTCTTCTTCCTAAGTAAGGGTAAGTTCACACAGAGTTTTTTGGTCATTTGACCAAATAGACGGCTCCCATTGAAATCAACGAGAACCGGTCAACTTTTTATTCCAGGAGCCGGTTTGCTCCCAGAAAAAGAAGCGAGATCTCATTCTTCAGGCCGTTTTGTCTTGCGATTTGGCCTGAAGACACTCCCTCCTTCGGACTAGGTCCATTCATTGGGCCTAATCTGGAGCAGAGTGCGTGGCTGGATGCTGGTGCAGTGCACCGGCTTTCAGTCGCACCTTTTGGTCCGAACCTGAGGAGGCCTCATTGGACAGCAAAGTCATACACAGGGATAGGTTTAGTTGGATTAAGGTTCCTCAGACCAACTTGAAGACATAATTTAGAAGGGTCTTCATAGGACCATAATAGTTGATGTGCTACTCCAAGAAGTACATATAATATTAGGAATGTTTAGCCCAAAAAACTGCCAAACTTGTAGAGGAATTTGAGCCAGTCTTCCATCTCAAAATCTTTCTACTACAGGTTTGCACATAAGATTATTTTCCTGTACGGTTTCCATAGTCTGAAAACCACTCAAGCTTGAGAAGGGCATCTAGTTTTTTGAGCGTCACTACCTTCCACTAAAAACAAGAGGCAGAGTTTTTTGGAGAGGACTTTGATGTCTAAGAGCTCTCCAAATTCCTTTCCAAATACTGTCCTGTGACTGTACCCAAGATGAAGATTACTGGTTGTCACAGTGGGCTTCATTGTGGCCCACACCTTCTTAGATCTTACTTCATTGCTATAGTGTATCACTTACAGAAATTCTCCACCTAATAGTACATTATGTAGTAATGATGGCGGTTCACACAGTTGTTGGTGTGATGTCATGGTGGCCATGTTGCCTTCTCAATACAGCACTATTACATTAGGGGTTCGGGGTTTCCATTCTTTGGATCCACTTGGGGTTCCCAAGATCAGAAACCTAATCTACTTTATTGCAGCTTTTTGAGCCAAAGCCAGGAGTGGATTGGGCAGAAGGTAGAAGTATAAGAATGTCCTTTATATTTCTCGTTCCTTGTGTAGTCACTCCTAGATTGGACTGAAAAAAAGCAGCAAAATTTGCAATAAAAGAAGCTCCGTTTCCGCCATGTGGGGCCTTAGCCTAAAAAACGGAAACCTACAGACCCCGTAGACTATAATGAAGCCCACAGGGTTTTCACCCCAAAAAATGAAACCCTGCACGTAGATCAGGGACAGGTATGAACCTAGCCCCACGGGCCGGAAAAATTACAGCGTTTTAGAGTACTTGTAAAGTGGTTGGAGATTCATGCGAATCCCATGCCCATTTTGCGTTAAAAATCGCAGCGTGGACACGCTTTGATTTCCAAAACCAGTGCGTAGGGTCATACGGATACTTTCGGCCTAGGTGCAGGGAGATGTCAGAATAGTGAGGATAGACTGGACCATACCAATATTTTTACACCCATACGTCCAGGTTAGAGGCCTTCTCCATCGCTCCCTAGAGTACCTCCGCGTTATTCCTGTACATACGGTATCTCATTGTCTTTTATGATACAATTTCCAACAGTAAATGAGTCCCGTGCCGCAGTTCTTTTACATCCGCCTGTCATTTCTATTCCTTACACTTGCAACAATTACACCGAGATAATTGGTTAACTATTCGAGGAGGAACTTGTAGAAGGAAAGCTAAATTTATCTTCTCTACTGAAATATTCCCCAAGGGAAGTTTCTGGGAGTCGGTGTTTACTTTCACTACCTGAGAAAATAAAATGCGTAAAAGAAAGAGATATTTTTTCCTGCCGGAGCGAGCGCGGCGACGAGTCTGAGCAGACCGTTAAAGTGTGTAGAGCAAAATAAGACTCCTCGTGTACATACATCAAGAATATAGCCGGCGCATTATCCTTCCTATCCGCGGTGCGACGTGCAGCTGTTGGCGTTCCTCACTTGGCATGAATTTTATGGAGACGAGCTCGCGTCTTATGACGAAGCTTTAAGAACAGCGAGTGGCATTTAGGGACAATTAGTTAACGTGTAAACCGTTCTCCAGAACAGAAGCCAAGAGACTCGATGAAGCAGAGTGAAGCCTTAAATTGACTTCGCTCCCTGTCTTAAATACAATCTTGCATCAAAAAGTCTTCATTAAGACTCTCGCATAGATATAAAACCTCGAGATTTAGGAGCATGTGTTTGGGAAATCTGAAATGGTCTTTTGGGAAGAGCGGAACGTTCCTCCGGGGCTCATAAGCTCTGAATGACAATTTACTATGTATTTGAAATCAACAGTCAGATCTATAAAGCGCCTCGCTATGGGTTGTTAAATGTTCGAGGTACCGGGGATGACTGTATGGAATGGCTGCCGGCGCGATGCTGTACAAAAGCGATGCCACCGTTATGGGCGACTGGTCCGGGAAATAGGGAATAAGTTCGGGGATAAGAAAAATTCAGATTAATACATTTGTGCTTCAGATGAGGTCACATGGAAAGTGGTGGGTTATTTATGGAAAGGATTGGTTGGGTGACGTTAAAATTTGCTTTTTCATCATTTTTGGAGGGCTAACTCACTTTACTATTTTAAGTACATAGGATTGATAGGGAGATAAAATTTATAGATGTGATAGATAGATAGATAGATAGATAGATAGATAGATAGATAGATAGACAGATAGATAGATAAATAGATAGATAGATAGACAATTATAGATAGGTAGATAGATAAATAGATAGATAGATAGATAGATAGATAGATAGATAGATAGATAGGAGATAGATAGATAGATAGATAGATAGATAGATAGATAGATAGGAGATAGATAGATAGATAGATAGATAGATAGATAGATAGATAGATAGATAGGAGATAGATAGATAGGAGATAGATAGATAGGAGATAGATAGATAGATAGATAGATAGGAGATAGATAGATAGATAGATAGATAGATAGATAGATAGATAGGAGATAGATAGATAGATAGATAGATAGATAGATAGATAGATAGATAAATAGATAGATAGATAGATAGATAGATAGATAGATAGATAGGAGATAGATAGATAGATAGATAGATAGATAGTAGATAGATAGATAGATAGATAGATAGATAGATAGGAGATAGATAGATAGATAGATAGATAGATAGATAGATAGTAGATAGATAGATAGATAGGAGATAGATAGATAGATAGATAGATAGATAGATAGATAGATAGATAGGAGATAGATAGATAGATAGATAGATAGGAGATAGATAGATAGATAGATAGATAGATAGATAGGAGATATATAGATAGATAGATAGATAGATAGATAGATAGATAGATAGCTGTGGTGGTAGATGGGACCAGAGAGACACCAGTATGTAGCACCGAAATCTCAGACAGCACATACCGTAGTGAGAGTCAAGGCAGGTAGCAAGAATAGAGTAGTCAGACTACAGCCAATGTCAGCAACAGGAATCAGGCAGGTCAGGTACAAGCCAGTGGCCAGACCTGGGTCCTTTTATGTGCAGATGGCGCCTGGGCATGCAAGATTACAGTCCTGTGGGATAATGGGGTGAACAGTGGTGGGTTCATTTTAGGGAACCTAACTGGAGAAGTATATAGATTAGGAATTGTCATAGGCCTGTCTGAAGAGATGTGTCTGTAGGGTGCACTTGAAGCTGTAGAAGTTGTGAGTTAATCTGATTGCCCAGGGTAGAACATTCCAGAGGAGCGGTGCAGCTCGGGAGAAGTCCTGACTATAGACCCTTCCTGTTCTTCTTCTCCCTGCCTGTCTCCAGCTGTAGGACACTTGTCTGCAGTTATCTCCCTTTGCTCTAACTGCAGTAGGACAAAAAAAATAATTAAGCCCCTCCCCTTGCAAACGGTTGCTCCGTGATCAAGGCAAGCCCCTCTCCGTGTGTTCTGCATGCAGGTATATGAACAGAGAGCTAGGCAGTACCAAAATAATTACAACATTGTACTTTAAATGAAACTTTAAAAATGTCCAAAAATTTGAAAACTTCCATTTACAACAGTCAATAATAAAAATAATGAAGCAAAAAAAAAAAAAAAAAAAAAGTTGCACTCAGCTCCCGCACGTGTCTTGAGACGTTGCCTTCTACCATTGCAGGGAGCACTACAGTGGTAATAGAAGATGGATGGGGAAACTTTTCCAACTTGGCTGTCTCGAGTTCCGGATCAAACTGCTGCTTAATATTCAATGTTACATCACCTGCAGGTATTTATCTGCTCTCTCTTGTTACCATTTCCAGTGTCTTGCGCCCGGTAATATCTGGAGATTCGGAGCCTTGTGGGCGCCTCTAGGAGGAATATATTAATATATTTATTGTGTGCAAACTAGTCACAAAAGAGGATTCTAGAAAAAAACTCATATCGTATTCCTTTGTTCTTTTGCTGATAATTGTAAAATGATTTTAATTGAGTGTTCTTGTCTTATTTGCATTTTGGGTGCAATGAACAATTATATGTATACAAGGTATTTAGACAGATAATGGGTTGGTATATAGAAGATAGATATATAGATAGATATATAGATAGATAGATAGATAGATAGATAGATAGATAGATAGATAGGAGATAGATAGATAGATAGATAGATAGATAGGAGAAAGGTAGATAGATAAATAGATAGATAGATAGATAGATAGATAGATAGATAGATAGGAGATAGATAGATAGATAGATAGATAGATAGATAGATAGGAGATAGATAGGAGAAAGGTAGATAGATAAATAGATAGATAGATAGATAGATAGATAGATAGATAGATAGGAGATAGAGAGATAGGAGATAGATAGAGAGATAGATAGATAGATAGATAGATAGATAGATGATAGATAGATAGATAGATAGATAGATAGATAGATAGATAGATAGGAAATAGATAGATAGATAGATAGATAGATAGATAGATAGATAGATAGGAGATAGATAGATAGATAGATAGATAGATAGATAGATAGATAGATAGGAGATAGATAGATAGATAGATAGATAGATAGATAGATAGGAGAAAGGTAGATAGAT